>NC_072477.1:70057572-70072572 GCF_027574615.1 Eptesicus fuscus
AAGTGCTGATATTTTTCCCCAGTGCCATCCTGGAGAAGATGACTCCAAAGGGTTACTCTGGCAGAACTAATCTGCTTACACCTGCTCTTCCTCACCTGACAGAGCCGGGGCCTTCTAATGCCTTTTCGTCTGATCATTAAACTGAACCGAATATGCCTTCAGCTCCACGTGAAAGAGAGTAATTAGTATACTTGTCAAGCCAGGTACAGCCCTGCTTACCCTGCTTTTTTTCCCTCCAGCAGCTAATGAACTGCTCCCATCTCATTATTCAAAAATAAAAAGGCACTTAGTATACGATGAACTGATTTCCCTTGCTTTTTTTTTTCTTTCTTTCTTTTTAAAGAAGTAACAAGATTTGGTGCTGATCAACCCTACCATTAAGTGACAAAAAGATAAATATCCTTCTAGATTGATAAAAAGTTAGCCACTAGGTAGTCTGAAATGGTATTAAACTAAAGTATTTTATGAGGCAACTTGGAGTGCTCCACCATGCTTTATTGAATTTGAGACCCCCAGAAAATTAAGCAAATTCATTATTCTTCACCTTATATATAACTGGTGTTCAGCATCTCCATGCAGTTCTATTTTCCTGCACAGCACTTGTCATCGCGATATTTTATATCATTTGCTTATTTACATGTTTATGGTCGACCTTCTCCACTAGGATGGAAGCTCCCTGGAGGACAGGGGTTTCGTCCTGATGTCTCCCAAGGGAGAAGGAAAGGGTATTTCACATTGATACATACATCCCTTGAAATTATAATGGAAATGTAGAACGATTTTAAAGGCCCCAAATTTCAAAAATGTTTTTCTTTCTAATTAAATAAGAATAGAGGGAAAAAGGAAAGATGCACAGAGAAATGGAGCATTGAAGAGAAACAGTATGAAAAGGTTGTTTTACTCCACTTACCACTAAAATAAAAGTTAAGCAAATTTTTAAAATTTTTAATTAATAATTTAGCAACATTTCATTTTTTATGCCAAAACAAAGCTGATGTTTTTAATGTTTCTAAATTCTGTGTACTCTATTTTAATTTCTGGGGGAAAATACCAATATTGCTAAGGTCAAAAAACTTTAGTAACACTAAAATCCATAAAATTATGAAGTATTTAAAATAGGTCACATGATTACCCTTTAGGAGAAAAAAAGCATGCTATATCCTAAATTTCTCCTAGACCCAAAGATAATTCCACTTTGCTTAAAGTGTGAGGTTTGCACAAAGTTTTTAGAGGTGTCCAACATTGGCTATAGGCACAAAAAATTCAGAAGAAAACAGTTACCATGTTTGCTGATAACAAATGTGATCTAAATTGAGAATTCGTCTGTGTGAGAATTTTGTCTCCCCTAGTAGAGCATAAGCCTCTTGAGGGAAGATAACCTAACTCCCAACTTAGTCAGAAGACAGTTTTCCACAGAGCAGGGAACATATGTTGAAAGAGAGAGAGAGAGAGAGAGAGAGAGAGAGAGAGAGAGAGAGAGAGAGAGAGAGAGAGGAGATAGAGGATTTAAAAAATAAGAGAATTAAAAAACAAACAAACCGTGCCCTCTGTTGCCCATTTGTTGACCTCTCTTCCCCAGCCCTTTGGCCTTTGATACTTCTGCTAAAGATATGGTTTCTACCTTCCAATCAGACAGCCAGGCAAGCAGCCCCAGACAAGTACACCACGAGGCTAACTCATAGAACAGGCAACAGAGGAATGGCTTTGAGAACGGTGCAGTCCACTTCCTTCATCCCCAGAGACAGAAAGATCTCTTCCTGCTGCTAAAATCTAAACTGATTTAATGGACAAAATACCATTGAAAGGAATGTTCTTACACAAGCCAGAGTTTTCTTGACCAAATGTTCATCAATAGTCTGAAAACTCAACAGGAACAGTTACAATGGAAATGCAAAAATCCAAGACTAAAAGAAGAAATAATTTAAAAACAAGCCAAGTAGGCCATACTGGATGCTCTGCCCACCCAATACCTTGTGAACAAAGGTATTCACCAACTGAGCAGCGTTTTTGATAATTTATGGAAAAGGGGTGACTAAAACATGAAAAAGAACCAAAACTGGGTCCAGGTTTTAAAAAAATTCACCTTTATTTTGATTTCTTCATTTCAAATATATTGCCCCTTATAATCAAAACCAGTTGATTTGCAAAAACAAACAAAAAGGTGTTTGTCAACAAATAAAACAGGTTTGTGAAAATTTAGATCAGACTGAGAAAATTTATTTTTGATACCTATTATAAAATTGACAGGCCTCTTTTTATGAAGAATAATATGTAACCAGAGAGAATTTATCAGTCATCTGCAGAGGGTTTTACATGGGACTGATGTTAAATAATGTCATCATTTAGATGAATGACAGACAAGGACATATGTCTACTCATTTATGGGTAACATGGAGAGGTGGAATAAAAAAACCCAAAAGATTAGAATGGGTGGCATAAATTTAAGTCCTGAATCTAAATAAAAGGTATCTAGTGAGATTATAAAATAAAATATACAAGTATATATATACACACACACACACACACACACACACACACACACACTAATAAAAGCCTAGGTGGTCCTCGCGCCCTCGCGTGACACCCTCACGTCATCACAAGATGGCTGCCAAAAGATGGCCGGCAGGGAAGGGCAGTTTTGGGCAATCAGGCCAACAGGGGATGGCAGTTGGAGATGATCAGGCTGCAGGGGAGAGCAGTTGGGGGCCATCAGGCCAGCAGGGGAGGGAAGTTGGGGGCAATCTGGCTGGCAGGGGAGGGAAGTTGGGGGCAATCAGGCCAGCAGAGGAGCAGTTAGGTGTCAATCAGGCTGGCAGGGGAGTGGTTAGGGGGCGATCAGGCTGGCAGGCAGAAACAGTTAAGGGCAATCAGGCAGGCAGGCAGGTGGGCAGTTAGGAGCCAGCAGTTTCAAATTGTGAGAGGGATGTCCGACTGCCGGTTTAGGCCAGATCCTGCAGCCAGCATTCGGACATCCCCCGAGGGGTCCCAGATTGGAGAGGGTGCAGGCCTCTGAGGGACACACCCGCCCTCGTGCATGAATTTCATGCACCAGGTCTCTAGTATATAAATATATAACCTATCTAATAAAAGAGTGATATGCAAATTGACCGTACCTCTGCTACACCCACAAGCCATGCCGACCAGCCAATCAGGAGTGAGTATGCAAATTAACCCAACCAAGATGGCTGCGGCCACGGACCTGCAGCAAGCAGGAGGCTTGGGTTGCCCCGGCAATGGAGAAAGCCAAGCTTCCCTGCTGCCCTGGCCGGCCCAGGCCTACACTCAAGGCTACAAAGTTTCAATTATAGAAGATAAATAAATCCCAACAAAAAAGGCGGCAGCCACGGAGCTGGAGAGAGCAGAAGGATTGAGTTGCCCCTGGCGATGAAGGAAGCCAAGCTCCGGCAGCCCTGGCCTGCCATGGCCTCGGCTACAAAGTTTCAATTATAGAAGATAAATAAATTCCAACAAAAATGGCTGTGGCCACGGAGTGAGCTGGAGGCTTGGCTCCGCTCAAGGCTACAACGTTTCAATTATCCTATCTAATAAAAGAGTAATATGCAAATTGACTATCACTCCAACACACAAGATGGCTTCCCCCATGTGGTCAAAGATGGCTGCCCCCATGTGGACACAAGATGGCCACCACAAGATGGCCAGCAGGGGAGGGCAGTTGGGAGGGACCAAGTCTGCAAGGGAGGGCAGTTGTGGGTGATCAGGCCAGCAGGGGAGGGCAGTTGGGATGGACCAGGCCTGCAATGGAGGGCAGTTGGGGGTGATCAAGCCTGCAGGGGAGGGCCATTAGGGGTGACCAGGCTGGCAGAGGAGGGAAATTGGGGGCAACCAGGTCTGCAGGGAAGGGCAGTTGAGGGGGACCCAGGTCTGCAGGGGAGAGCAGTTGGGGGGGACCAGACCTGCAGGGGAGGGCAGTTAGGGGTGACCAGGCCAGCAGGGGAGGGCAGTTAGGGGCAAACAGGCTGGCAGGGGAGCAGTTAGGCATCAATCAGGCTGTTAGGGGAGTGGTTAGGGGGTGATCAGGCTGGCAGGCAGAAGCGGTTAGGGGCAATCAAGAAGGCAAGCAGGCAAGCAGATGGGAGCCAGTAGTCCTGGATTGTGAGAGGGACATCCCTTGAGGGATCCCAGATTGGAGAGGGTGCAGGCTGGGCTGATGGACACACGAATTTCATGAACCGGGCCTCTAAATATATATATAAATAAATATATATATATAAAAAATATATATAAATAATATATATATAAAATATATATATATTTATATATGTGTATATATATAAAAGATTGAATAAATAAATTGAGAGAAGAGATAAAACTTCCTTAGAAGAACTTCAAATGATATATCTATACACTCCTTCTTCCAGAAGTTAGAGTTTAATCTCCCTCAACTTGAGTATGGGCTAAATGTAGTGACTTGCTTCCAAAGAACAGAGTATATGGGAAGGGAAAAATAACAACTTTACAGTGGAGAGCTCTGGCAAAGACTACCTTAACCAAAGATTAAGGTTAACAAAATGTGGAATATGTTACGCTAGCATCTTGTACCCTCTAATATGATATGTTAAGGAAACTTCACCTCTGTGTTAGTCTTTTCTAAAACCTAAAATCCCAGACTAACTGTAAGAAAAACCTCAGACAAACTCAAATTGAGACATGTTACACAGAACACCTGATCAATGCTCCTCAAAACCATCATGGTCACCTAAACAAGGCAAGACTGAATAACCGTCACACACCAGAGGAGACTTGGGACACATGACAACTAAACACAATGTGAGATTCTGGGTTGGATCCTGGATCAGAAAAAGGCCATTAATGGAAAAGTGATGAAATTCAAATAAAGTTGGAAACTTGGTTAATAGTAATGAACCAATTATTTGATAATTATTTGTCTTAATGTTGACAAATGTTCCACAGTAATATAATATTATAACATTTGGGGCAACTAAAACTGAGTGGCAGGTATAAGGAGAACTTATTATCTTTGCACCTTTTATGTTAATATAAAACTATCCCCCACAGAGGTAAAAACTTTCTAGTGGACTTGCTGCCCTCAGAAATGACCTCATGAGAAATTTAACCCTTCCATTAACCACCAAAAACAACAACAATGCTTGTTTTTGAAGAGTGTTGTTAAAAGAATGTCTGAAGTGTAACTTATACAAGTAATTATAGCCAAAAAAGTTGTACATTTCCATAGAACATATATATATATAGGTCGACTACACACATGCTGTTGTTTTGTTATTATGAGATAAAATAAATTAGAAAAAGAATTCGGGAAATTGAGTTCCTTCTCCCATTTTATGCAGCTTTGATAAGACCATAATTAATTTCTCCCCATACACAACATCATAAAAAGTATTTCAAGAAGTTTCAGGATTTCCAAAATTATCAGAGAATTCAAATTTTAAAAGTACTTAAAGAAAATGAGGGGTAAATTATTTGTTTCATATGTTTCAGGTGACTATTGGAATACAACTGCCCATCATATAAAAATCACTATCATTTGAGTGCCTACTATGTGCCAAGCACTATGCTAGGCACTTTACAAAATTATCTTTAAGCTATATAACAGAGAAAAACATGTTGCTTTCCAGTTTTAAAACACAAACTATGGCTCCTAAAGTAGTTACCCAAGGTGAAAGCAATCAAACTGGGATTTTAATGCAACATGTGAAAATACACACAAATTGTAATAAATGAGATTTAGGTAGAAAGAAGATAAACTCTGCTGACATTAACAGAGATTAACTAAGCACTTGGGCAATATCTAAACAATGCTGTTCATTAAATGATGGAAAGAACAACACTCTGAAATCAGAAAACCTAGGTCCCTTCACTTGCTCACTGCTTTTGCTCATTCCTTTGTGTATTTTAGATATATAATGAGGTTAAGCAGAAGAGAGTTTGGGTGTGGGTGATACAATTTCAAGTCCCAGCTCTTGCCCTTTCTAACTGTGTTACTAGGCTGGTCATTTATCCCGAGCTTCTATTTATCATACATAAAACTGCAAAATAGCATTTGCCTTATCTATGTTAAAGAGTTGTGTATAGATATGGGCTGAAATTGGGGAGGGGATTAAGCAGTACAAACTTCCAGTTATAAAACAAGTCACAGGGATATAATGTACAGCATAGAAATAGTCAACAATCTAACTAATAATAGGATAATATGCAAATTGGTCAGGACGCCATCCCCACCCCGCTGCTCAGGCAGCTGTGAGGCCTGGAGTAGGTAGGATAGGATATGATAGGAGGGGATAAGAAAGGAGAGGAAGAGGAAGGCAGGCCTGCATGAAGAGAGGCTGAGAGGAGAAACAGAAATACAGAAAGGGAACAAGAAAAAGACAAAGGCCCTAGCTGGTTTGGCTCAGTGGATAGAGCATTGGCCTGTGGACTCAAGGGTCCTGGGTTCGATTCCAGTCAAGGGCACATGCCCAGGTTGCGGGCTCAGTCCCCAGTAGGGGGTGTGCAGGAGGCAGCCAATCAATAATTCTCTCTCATCATTGATGTCTCTATCTCTCTCCCTCTCCCTTCCTCTCTGATATCAATACAAATATATTTTTAAAAAGAGAAAGAAAAAGAAAAAGATGTGAGGGGAGTTTAAAAGGAGGAGTTAGTAAGAAAATTAAGTACAGGGTGATTTCTTTAAAATGTAGTTGGACATCCCCTGAGGGCTCCCGGACTGTGAAAGATGCAGGCTTGGCTGAGGGCCCCCATTCCATGCACGAATTTTGTGTACTGGGCCTCTAGCATCGTAATAACTAGGTACAATGACAGATAGTTATTAGACTTATTGTAGTTATCACTTTGTAAGGTATATAAGTATTTTAACACTATATTTTATACCTGAAAATAATATATTAAAAACTTAAAAGTTAAAGAAAGAGGTGTTGTATAGGTCAAATAAAACATCAAATTCTTTTTAAACAATAAAGTTCTATTCAAATGTTTTATGTGTTATCTACAAATTTCCTTAATATCCTCTCAATTCTGGAGTCATAAGTAAATAGTAGATAAATTATCAACAAAATATGTAATTCAAGTCAACTAATATTTATGAATGTAAGATCAAAGGGTAAACTAAGACAAGGAACATGGTCCACCAAAAATCATTCCTGTGTTAGTTATATAAAATGTCTTCTCAGACTAAAACACAAAAATGAGAAGGTGAAGGTGGCTTCATGAAGAAGATGAATCATTTACCTACATATACTATTTAGTTTTAGCAAGATTCATTTGGCAATCCCCATTAAAATTCAAAGATTAATTTGTGTACAGTGACAGCACAGATCAACTATAACCCAAAAGATCAAGGCATGGGTCCTGAATGAAGCAGAAGTTATCTTCCATCAACAAAAGAAATCTACTCAAGATGTTGCATTTTATATCCTTGAAAGGCAAAAGAAATAAGCTCATATTATCCGGGTATTTTTACTTGATTAATAAATAAATACTATTGGTTATTTTCTAAGAATGTTGTTCAAGTTTCTCAAGCAAAAATATTTAATCTGAAAAAAGTACAAAATAAACCTTATAATTATCTCATTCTTAAATACATTAGCATCCTCTCATAAATTAGGAGAAAGTGAAATTCCTAAATTCTTAAACTGTGACGTAATATTGGTTTTATTGATTCGCTGTACAATTTGTGGGAGTATCCAATCATTATTTCGACAGTTTTATCATAAGGTAATAGACTTCCTTTTAGATAATTGCAGTTACCACATTCAATTTCAACCTTACATAGGATTTTTTCCTAGATACAGCTTTACTGTCAGTCCTAGATCACATTACTTTCTTTTTATAGCTATACACACAAAGCATTTTAGGTGTTACACCTAATTATGCCAGCACAATAACAATTTAAAAGCTCATCAAGAAGTAAAGGTTAAGTACCTATATGTTAAGACTCCTTTTCATAAAGACATATAGTGCTATGTGACATCAGTAAATGAATTATGCAAGTACTTAAAATTCTGAGAGTTACAAAAAAAATAAGACCTCTTTTTGGATAAACTGGGAAATTTGATGAGTTTGTATCCAGACAGTAACATTTGTGAACTACAGTGTTGACTTAAAAGCTTTCTGACTCATGCAAACTATTCAACCATACAAGGGCTGAAAGGGAAGAGGATTAAGAAGTACAAACTTCCAGTTATAAAACAACACAGAATTATGTGGCAAAACAATCATTTTCCGAAGGAGGCAGTTTAGCATAATTGTTAAGAGCATGGACTCTAGAATCACATTGTAGCTACTTAATGTTGAGCCTGAGGCAAGTCACCTTAGATCTTTTTACCTTGGTTCCTCCTTTGTAAATGTGGATATTGATATTACTCTGTCTCATAAAGTTGTTCTGAGGATTAAAAGTTCGGTAAAGCTCTTAGAAAGTACCTGGCATATACCATACACTATATAAATATCAGATATTATTTTTGCTTCCTTGAGTTGCCTTAAGTAGCTAATAAACAAACAAAAGACATAAAGAAGGATCAAAACGGAAAGGTGATCTAAGCCAGTGGATAAGGAAACAGAAATACAACGAGAGCCAAGAAATGAGCTACACATGCAATGTAGGAGTATGGGGCATTCCTACTCCAGAAGAAAAAGCAAATTTCAAGTTCAGAAGTTCTTTCTCAAAAGAATGAATTAGGCTTAAAGGAATCCTAAAGACTGAGGCCAAATTTGGTATCCAAGCCTTATAAGTAGATGGGAAAAAACAGCACAGGATTCAATACAGATCTACACAGGAGGCACATAGAAAAGAAGTGGCAAGGATGGGGTCAGACAATGACCAGTAGACTGTGGAAGAGAGCAAGTGCAGAAGAGGCTTAGTGGCAATTGAGCTGTTAACGCTACTGAAATACAAGCCATGTTAATTCTCAATGTAGTGCATTTCATCATTTAAGAAGAGAAAAAACCCCACAAAACTTGATTTTCCAATCCATAATTTCCACATTCTACTTCACAATTATGTAATTATCAGAGAAAATGACTTGGTGTCTTGATAGGCTCAGGCAAAAATTGTGTCCCCCACCCCGCCCTTTCAATTTACCTGATTTTTAAAAATGTAAAGTAAGAAGCAGTTCCATAATTAAAAGGATAAGCTATACAATATAATTTGGCATCTGAATTAACTACGCTCAAGATAAATAGAAAATGTTTCTAGTAAATGACTATGTTCCTAAGGAGAAAAACAAATCAACATGGTTCTGTAATAAATATTCTGGAATCACCAAAAATGTCAATAATCAATATTTTATATAAAAATAAAAAATATTGACCAACAAGGAGTTTTTCTTATGTATCAATCTATGTTAATAAAAGCATTTTTTAAGTTCTAAGAAGATTCTGCTTTATTACACATTTTTAAAACCATTTTTCCTAAACAGGAAAAAAATGACATGAAATTAGGACTATACTAGAAAATTTAGTAAGTACCATACATACTAGTATATGAACCAATTTTTACTTCTAGGTCCTTCTTGAGACAAAATTTCCAATGGCGGTGGTGGGAATTATTTCTGTCAAAATCAAGCAACAACTTGTCATCAGTTCTGGATTACTCTTATCTCTCAGGCTCTGAATCAATCCTGTAATCCCTTTGGTCCTTCCCCAGCTGCCTTCTCACCATATTCCCCCTCTATCCCTAACAGCCTGTTCACTGCCTTCTCACCATATTCGCCCTCTATCCCTAACAGCCTGTTCACTGCCTTCTCACCATATTCCCCCTCTATCCCTAACAGCCTGTTCACTGATCAATATGCTTTTTGTATCTTAAGCTTTTCCTCACAAGTTGTTGAGAAAAATATAATGGGAGGAACATTCATCAGTAAAAGTTTTCTAAAGTGAACAGGATTTATAAGAAGTTCAGTTAGATAATCAACATTAATAGCCAAGGTAGATTACTTCTAAATTTCAAGTAACCATCCTCTGCTTGTAGCCATGATCATGGATGATAGAGTTCATTAAATGCCACTGACTACACTGTATGTAAAGCATAGCTGGAACCTAATTTCCAATTCTGAGCTTCTTGAATGACAACGCTTTCAGTATAATCATTATCATTAATATTTATCATGCAATGAATGTGCTTCCATACTCGTTTTTTAAAATAGCGAAAATAAGTCATTTTCTCATTCCATCAGTTATAAAAAGCAACTCTATAAATAGATAGAGGAAAATGTCTTTAGATATAATTTTTATCAACAAAAGCTGAGGGTCCAAAATAAGCTCAAATTCCTACCCCTGGAATTTTACCTGAATTGTCTAACCCAGCAAGTCTCAAAGGACAGACAGGCTACAATAGTGCTTTCAAGAAATGGGAAACATCATATGGTGCCGAAACTTGAAGTGTCTTTCAATCAGGACTTAAAAATGTTTTAAAATTATATAAAAGGCCAAAAGGTATCCATGTGCAATATGTAAGGAAATAATATTTGCCATTAAAGAAAAATGTAATCAATAAAGGAGAGGTTTGCCAAGACTTGGGAACATTCTTCTTTATGTAAGCTAGAGTAGCTCCGTTCATTTGCTTGCTCTCAATGAGGAACTTTCTTCTGTCAATATGCAATAATTCCTTACATTCGCTTTACCACCATTTAGGAGGCAGAAAAAAATTAGGGTACCATGCAAATGTAAATTCAAGCATTAATAATTTTAAGGGTTGAAGATTAAGAATCAAATGAGGGTTCACATATAGAATGGGGAGTGCCTCCTCGCATTTGAAGTGTCTTGGAAAGAACATTCCATTTATAGATGAAAAATCTACACTATTACCCTGAGGAGCCCCAGAATTTCAACATTATAGAAGCATTCTATAAGGTATGCTCTAGAACCTCAATTTAGTGGCTCAAATTGAAATCATTTTTTCCTTCTCCAAATCAAAGCAACTCTTATTTAAATTATTATGAGATACTCCAGTTTCAAATTTCAGATTCAGCCTCCTTTTACTTCTTTATCACTAGTATCCACTGAATTGACATGTCCTATAGACTTTATTTCCTCTTTCACTTCCACTGCAAATCCTAATTCAGATATGTTTTAAATTTTCTAAGAATAACGTAATAGCTTATTGTTCTCTTTCACTACATCCCTGCAATCCATTCTACATAGTGTTGCAATATTATCCTCAACCTTGTTTCTTAACTGTTGTCACAACACAGGGCTCTATGTCATGATCCATTACGAAGTGTATTGCAAATTATTTATAACTAATACTAAGTAAATTTGTAAGAATTTTTTTAAATAAATAAAAGTTGATTTAGCTATTTCTTTAATAATATTACTCATCTTCAACTGTTTTCCAATATGCTTTTGTGAGAGGAAGAGAGAGGGTGGAGTTACAGGAAAGTGCTAGGAATTATATAGAATCCTGGTTACTTCCCCCAGGTAAATTATATCCTGTTGAAAAGCTTTGCTATTTAGAACCATCAATGGCTTCCCATTGCCTGATAGTCTATAATAATAAAAGTGTAATATGCTAATCAGACAGGACGTCCTTCCAGATGACCTTCCAGACGAAGCTGGGGCTGTGAGGAAAGCCCGGGTCCCAGGTGCCAGAGAGAAGCCGGTGCCAGCAGCCAGGGAAAGAAGGCTTACTCTTGCATGAATTTCATGCATCGGGCCTCTAGTTTAAATATAAACTCCTGGGTCTGGAATTCAGTCTCTTCTATCATAGGATCTTAACTGAATTTGGCCAATTTTAATTCCCACTATGACTGATCAAAAACTTTTGGTTAGTGGCTCTAGACTGTTGTTAAGTGGACCTTACACTTTTCCATTTTCCTTCCTTGGTTCATATAGTCTGTCTTAAATTGTCTACCCCTGTAGCCATACTACCCCAGTCCATGAAGCCTCCTCTAATTCTACCAGCCAGAAGGCATCTTTCCATTGATCCCTCCTAGCATGGTTTCAGTTCTAAAAACACATATCTTACCTAATAATAGACAAACATGTAACTTGACCGTACCTCCGCTACACCACCAGCCAATCAGGAGTGATATGCAAATTAACCCAACAAAGATGGCGGTTAATTTGCATACACAGGTGCTGAGTGACAGGGGCGGGACGAAGGTGTTCTGCCCCACCCCCCGTCTCTCAGGGCCTCTGGACAGCGTGGGAAGGTGGGGCCAGAGCGGAAAGAGGTGGCTCCAGGGCCTGAGCAGAAAGGGGCTGGGCTGGAGTGGAAGGGTGGTACCAACAGCCAGGGAAAGGAAAGCCCATTCTAGCACGAATCTTCGTGCATCAGGCTTCTAGTAGAAAGATAATTATTATGAAGGTGCTTCTACTAGTAAGCTGTGAGGTCTTTGATGGAAAGCTCCGAGTTTTATCCCTTTCCTTCTACTGCAGTACCTAATGTCGCGCTCAGGATATAGTTAGCAACTCAACTCGATAAACTGCATAAGAATAAAGAACATGAATTCCAAAGCAATAAATCATACAGTATTGTTAGTCATAATAATACTGTATCAAAGTTTAATCAGATTCAAATACCTACTAGGTGCTTTCTCACTTATATCTAGAGTTTTAAAGATGCTTGTACTATATACTGATAGTCTAATACACTGCCAAATGCTCAAACCCAGTTTATTTCAAAACTGAAGTTAAGGTCATTTAAAAAGTAAGAACAAACATTAGTAATTTCATTGGATAAAACGTAACTTCACTTGGGGGCAGGGGGAATTACACACGTTAAGTAGAAGAGCATATCCCCATAAGCAAACAGAGTAAATTGGTATTCTACAAAACATTCATGTTCACTGAAAATTTCATTCAACCGTATGGTTCATTTTAAGAGAATATTAGGATTAACAGGGCTAAACCAAAGCCAGGTAGAGTATACTGCTATAGCAAAGCTGCATGAAATCTTTAGGAAATAAACAAAACCATGGGTTTTTAATGTGGATGGAGGCATTTTCCCAATGGTTCTTCAGAAATTTTAATCTGCCTTACATTCAGAATCAAGGACATTCAATATGCTTAATTTATAAGTTGATTATATACCAGCTCCTCTATTAATAAGAGCTCTTACAAGTTATATATAATAGATTTCTTTTTTAAAAAAATATTTTTTTAGTGGTTTCAAAGAGGAAGGGAGAAGGAGAGAGGGAGATAGAAACATCAATGATGAGAGAGAATCATTGGTGGGTTGCCTCCTGCATGCCCCACACTGGGGATCAAGCCCACAACCTAGGTATGTGCCCCTGACCAGAATCAAACCTGGGACCCTTCAGTCTGCAGGCTGACACTCTATCCACTGAGCCAAACTAGCTAGGGCTAAATGATTGATTTCTATGAAAGAGCAGTAAACATTTAGATGATATTTTCCCCTTTAAGGATATTTCCATTTTTGTATGTACTCAAGTTAGGAAAATCTTCATTAACAGTGTTATCTATAGTATGAATCTTAGTATAAAGTCACAGTTCTTAGTGTGACACTCATTTCTTCATTCACTCACTCCCACATTTAATACTTGAGACTTAATAGAAAGTGGGATGTGTGCTAAAATTGGGGAGCACTGAAGAATAATAACAAAAGACAAAATCTCTAGTCTTCTTATAAAAGTTAAGGTGGGAAGGTGTGATCTCAGGGGTAGATTATAAAACATGGAATTAAAAGGCTTCCCTAGCAACTCAATATTCTGTAACTGGTCATCACTTTCCAATTATACTCTATTGAAAAACAGGAAAGAATGTATATTGATACTTAAAGGACTTGTTAAAAAAATAAGGACTTTCTCTTTAAGAAAACAGACCCAAATATAGTCTAATAAAGTCGTTCGTAATCTAAATGCTATTGCTAAAATTCTATACTAGGAAGAAAGATTGCTGAGTGGGGTGGGGCTCAATTACGTGAACTGATGGCAGGATAGTAAAAACAGCTCTTCCTCTCCTGTTTTTGCCCAGGTCTGTAATGGGTCATGAAAACCGGCAACCCTATTTTGACAGCATTTCCCCCAAATTATTCTTATTGGTACTTCATTCACTGTAGTGCAATGAAAGGAGCCTGACAAGGAACTGGAAGCCTTAAATTCGAGCACAGCCATTCACAGCCACACCTTTTACTACCATTTCCATTACGACTTCCTAGAGTCTCAGTTTCCTAACCTGTAAACTGGCCTCCTATGTCTCACCTACTTCCCTGAGTTATTTTGAGGCCATAAAATCCACGGAAATGCTAACTAAAATGTTCTCCCTCAGAACAACCCAACTATGGATTCCATTCAGACCTCATGAGAAATAGAACATGGCGCAATGTGAATAAATGTCCCGGTACTAAGTTGGGAGGAAGAAAAATAACTCACTTCTTTTGAACAGACACAATAGGATCATGGCCAAGTCACGTATCCTCTCTGAAACTCAGCCTCTACAGTACCTACCAGTTAGTTCTGTCGTGAAGGGAAGCAGCAGCACAACATATCAGTATTCTAAAAGACCGTAAAACATTTAACCAGAAACAATAACAAAGTCAGTACAACAAAACTTTGTTACCCAAGTGCCACTCAAGTTTCTTTTTAACTACTGAGGCACTACACAGAATATACATATCACACTCTAATAATTATCCTACAAAAAACCCAAGGGTACTCTCTAAGATTAGATGTTGTTCAAGTATATGTTACTGAAATCACATGGCTTATGTGTCCCATGCTATTAACTATACCTTTTTATAGAAAGAAAAACAATTTAAAACTCGGTATTGATCTGGCAAAAGTAATAGTACATACATAGTACTCTCCACTCCCCAAGGAATTGGCTCCCCCCCACACCCCAATTTCTAATTTTAAAAAGAAAAAATTAAAAATACAAACCAAGACTGACTGCGACTTGCAGCTCATTAAAGCTGAGGTGATTTCCCCTCTATAGAATTCTATTGATCTCCATAGTCCACACTAGACAAAACGTGTGGCCAGGGAGGGGGATGATGGATGCCTCTGCCAATAGCACTGAACAAACCTGTTAGCTAATTGCTACCAA